>NC_034178.2:43732778-43752259 GCF_002021735.2 Oncorhynchus kisutch | reverse complement strand
GAGAGAGACAGAGAGAGACAGAAAGAGAGAGAGACAGAGAGAGACAGAGAGAGAGGCAGAGACAGAGAGAGACAGAGACAGTTTTGAAGTTTTGAAGTTTTGAAACTTCTGTATGTGTAATGTTTACTGTTCATTTTTGTTGTTTTGCACTTTATATATTCACTTTGTATGTTGTCTACCTCACTTGCTTTGGCAATGTTAACACATGTTTCCCATGCCAATAAAGCCCTTGAATTGAATTGAATTGACAGAGAGAGAGAGAGAGAACAGAAAAGACAGTCCCTTGGTTGCGTGTTGGTTGTTCAGAAAAGCTAGCAGACTGAGGGCATCAGCAGATGGCAGGTGAGGACACACACACACAAACACACACACACCTCCTGAGTTGTGGCTGATAACTGTCCCTCTAGTGTAGTCACTCTCTCAAGAGCCACCCGAAGCCTCTCACGCACCTGTAAGACACAACCAGTGTTAGTTTGGGTTGGAATAAAAGCCCGGTTTTCAGTGAGATAAAGGTACATATATACCTTCTCATCCAGGGCTTTGTGGTGTTCGAACAGGGACTTGAGGGCCTTGAGGACCTCCACCTCGCTGGAGACCCCAGAGGGAGGAGGAGCTTGTCTCTTCACCACGGTCATCCTCAGACTGCGCTCGTGACGAGACACCAGACACTCCAGGTGTTCCAAGAGAAGCTAGAGCAGAGACATCACACATGTTATACACATATTATACACTCAGTAACGCACACACTCACTCTTACCCTGGTGTTGTTCCTCTCAGCCTTCAGTTCAGATATCTCCTCTTCTTTCTCCAGCAGCTGTTCCCGACACACGTTCAGCTCCTTGGTCAGAGTGGCAAACTCCTGGGAAAAAACAGAAGATAAGATTGATGAGTTCACATTTTCTAAAGAATTTGCAGAGCATCAGTAGTTCACAGACAGCGCTTGTAGAACCTTCCACATTCACATCACATGTTTATCCCACACCATTTCACCTGCACCACCATTTCACCTGCACCACGGACCCCACCATATCACCTGTACCACAGGCCCCCCCATTTTACCTGCATCACAGGCCCCCACCATTTCACCTGCACCACAGGCCCCACCATTTCACCTGCACCACAGGCCCCACCATTTCACCTGCACCATGGGCTCAACCATTTCACCTGCACCACGGGCCCCACCATTTAACCTGCACCAAGGGCCCTGCCATTTTCACCTGCACCACAGGCCAAACACCATTCACCTGCACCACAGGCCCCACCATTCCACCTGCACCACACCAGGGAGATACTGTGTATTCTATCACCACTTTATTGGGATATTTATGTCCATCACCAGGAACCTCTCCTCTAAACAGCAGAGTGTCAGTCAGCACCTGACAAAGTGTCCCAGTTGTGAGATGAACAGATGAATACTTACTATACATACAGGGGGACATGATGTCATTACATGGCATAATACAGGAGCAGTGACACATACAGTAGTCTGTTAAAACCCACCTCTCTGTTCTCTAATGTTGATGCTTGTTACTTAGGGGATGGGGCTGAGAGAGAAGGGGTGTGTGTGTGTGTGTGTGTGTGTATTACTGCATGTCTCTTGGCACTCTGTTGGCAGATCCCTGAGTCTCTGGCTCTGATCCAACTCCAATACCCTGCAGCTTTTAATACTCTGACACGCAGACACACACACATTGATAAAGACACGCACACACACACATCAGTAGACCCATGGACACACACACACACATACGGAGAGAGAAACATGCAGTGTGGTGGGTCTCTAGACTGGGTGGGCCCTGTAGCAGTGAGACTGCAGTCTTGCGTGGTGTTATGAGTTTGGAGAAGCCCTCAGTACTAAAACTAATCAAAACAGCTGCTCCTCTCAGCCTACGTGGGCTAGGCCACACACACACACACACACACAAAATGTGACAAAGACGAGTGTCTGTGCTCCCATCTCTATAATGACTATTCTGTTCTGTCCTGAGTCACTGAGTTTGGATTTCCCATGAACACAAACACACAAACACCCCACAAACACACACAGAGTATGGTTTTCAGATGACTCTGACTGGTAGCAGAGGAGGAGGAGGGAGAGAGGGAGGAAAAGAAGAAGGGAGAGGAAAGGGTCAAAAGGGTCAGCATTCATTTTACCAGTGTTTTTCACTGGAGGCCAGTGGAAACCTACCAACAGATGTTCCATCTCACTGTCTCTCACTGTCTATTTCAATCAGAGCAAAAGCCTCATCACCCCCCCCCCCCTCTACCTCATCCTTTTAGCTGCTCTCTCCTCTCCCCCCCTCTGTCCCTATCAGCTTCTCGTGCACGTCAGGGAAAAGCAATTGGGAGAAGCAGGGATTCAAAACGCTTGAGAATAAACAAAAAGGGATTGAAAACACGACTCCTTGATCAGAGATGAGTGTTGTTCATTCTCCCCCCAACCCTCCTCTCTTTATCTATCATCCTTCACACAGAATAATCAACCAAAATCATGGCTTTGTATTTGAGCTGTAATTCTGAGTGTGTTGAATGATGTCATGGTGCCCTCCACACTAGTTAATAAAAGATCCAGACGGCTTTAGTGCTTGTTGTGGTTCCATGGACCATGGTTACCCCTGAGTGAACTGGAGCACAGAGGACAAATACTGCTGCTATCTCTCTCTGTGTCTCCATCTCTCTAATACACACTCAAAGGCTACATATTGAAGCTGGAAAATCTTCTGGAAGTCCGGAACAGGCCATTTTGTCTGCCACAAACCACAATCCGATGTGTGAGATGTGTTGGTATTTCTGAGTTAGACGGTGAGCCGTTGCCAAGCAATGCTGAGCTCAGACATTGTAAAGGGATTTCTCTCCTTGGCTTCCTTAAGCAGTTTGGGATTAAGGGATGAAAGCAATATGCTGGACTGAAAAGTGTATGTTGGTGTGTGTGTTTCTCGTTCTCTGTGTGTGTATGTAGGATGTTGTACTACAGTCTGACAGACTCAAACTCTCTAAGGAAATCAATTCTAGATTCCACATCGAACAGACAACAAAACACACACACACACACAATATCAACACACAAGTACACATTCACTATATTTCAGAGCCAGATGAGTCATTTTAGAACAGTCAGTCAAACACATCCAGTTAGTGTCTTTACAGCTCAGAATGACCTTCAGTAAGTATGGGTATGTGCGTACTGCATAAATAGAATAAATACTCTCTTGTATTAGAAGTGTGTGTAAATGTGAGTGTTAGGTTTTACAGTTTTAGCCTACGTCATACACTGAGACACGCAAGTGACACAACCCCCTTTACATCATCCGAACACACCATGGTGTGTGTGTGCCTCCAGTCACTCTTATAGATAGGATAGGAGAATTGGCTAATCTTGTCGTGGTGTAATTGACTTGTAAACCCCTGTGTTTGTCTGTGCATGTGTTTAGTGTCTCAGTCCTCCTGGGATTGGTGGAAAGATAATTAACGCTACACTTCCTGGACCAATCACATTAGAGGAAAGTGTGCTGGAACTGTCAATCACAATAAAGCCCAGCCTCTGGAGGGACTTACACATTGTTCTCTTTTTAAAGACTGCTCCACAATCAGCACTTTTTCTCAAACAAGGACACACAAAAGCACACACTCTCTCTCTATCTATGGCTGAGTGATACTTAGGGCTCTATTTTCGGCTGGTGTTAAGCCTGCACAACTGTCAAATGCACGCTTGTTTGCAATTTCGACCTGTTAATGCCAGCGCTCTTCTATTTTCAAACCCTAGCATCAGGATTGGTCATTTTTCTGTCTTATATGAGCTCGCTTGGGCTGAGGTGGAAGGGTTCACACTATATCACAATCTCTGAGGTGGAAGGGTTCACACTATATCACAATCTCTGAGGTGGAAGGGCTCACACTATATCACAATCTCTGAGGTGGAAGAGCTCACACTATATCACAATCTCTGAGGTGGAAGGGTTCACACTATATCACAATCTCTGAGGTGGAAGGGCTCACACTATATCACAATCTCTGAGGTGGAAGGGTTCACACTATATCACAATCTCTGAGGTGGAAGGGCTCACACTATATCACAATCTCTGAGGTGGAAGGGTTCACACTATATCACAATCTCTGAGGTGGAAGGGTTCACACTATATCACAATCTCTGAGGTGGAAGGGCTCACACTATATCACAATCTCTGAGGTGGAAGGGTTCACACTATATCACAATCTCTGAGGTGGAAGGGCTCACACTATATCACAATCTCTGAGGTGGAAGGGTTCACACTATATCACAATCTCTGAGGTGGAAGGGCTCACACTATATCACAATCTCTGAGGTGGAAGGGTTCACACTATATCACAATCTCTGAGGTGGAAGGGCTCACACTATATCACAATCTCTGAGGTGGAAGGGGTTCACACTATATCACAATCTCTGAGGTGGAAGGGGCTCACACTATATTACAATCTCTGAGGTGGAAGGGGTTCACACTATATCACAATCTCTGAGGTGGAAGGGCTCACACTATATTACAATCTCTGAGGTGGAAGGGTTCACACTATATCACAATCTCTGAGGTGGAAGGGGTTCACACTATATCACAATCTCTGAGGTGGAAGGGCTCACACTATATCACAATCTCTGAGGTGGAAGGGTTCACACTATATCACAATCTCTGAGGTGGAAGGGTTCACACTATATTACAATCTCTGAGGTGGAAGGGTTCACACTATATCACAATCTCTGAGGTGGAAGGGTTCACACTATATCACAATCTCTGAGGTGGAAGGGTTCACACTATATCACAATCTCTGAGGTGGAAGGGTTCACACTATATCACAATCTCTGAGGTGGAAGGGTTCACACTATATCACAATCTCTGAGGTGGAAGGGTTCACACTATATCACAATCTCTGAGGTGGAAGGGTTCACACTATATCACAATCTCTGAGGTGGAAGGGTTCACACTATATCACAATCTCTGAGGTGGAAGGGTTCACACTATATCACAATCTCTGAGGTGGAAGGGTTCACACTATATCACAATCTCTGAGGTGGAAGGGTTCACACTATATCACAATCTCTGAGGTGGAAGGGTTCACACTATATCACAATCTCTGAGGTGGAAGGGTTCACACTATATCACAATCTCTGAGGTGGAAGGGCTCACACTATATCACAATCTCTGAGGTGGAAGGGTTCACACTATATCACAATCTCTGAGGTGGAAGGGTTCACACTATATTACAATCTCTGAGGTGGAAGGGTTCACACTATATCACAATCTCTGAGGTGGAAGGGTTCACACTATATCACAATCTCTGAGGTGGAAGGGCTCACACTATATCACAATCTCTGAGGTGGAAGGGTTCACACTATATCACAATCTCTGAGGTGGAAGGGTTCACACTATATTACAATCTCTGAGGTGGAAGGGTTCACACTATATTACAATCTCTGAGGTGGAAGGGTTCACACTATATCACAATCTCTGAGGTGGAAGGGTTCACACTATATCACAATCTCTGAGGTGGAAGGGTTCACACTATATCACAATCTCTGAGGTGGAAGGGCTCACACTATATTACAATCTCTGAGGTGGAAGGGTTCACACTATATCACAATCTCTGAGGTGGAAGGGCTCACACTATATTAAAATCTCTGAGGTGGAAGGGTTCACACTATATCACAATCTCTGAGGTGGAAGGGTTCACACTATATCACAATCTCTGAGGTGGAAGGGTTCACACTATATCACAATCTCTGAGGTGGAAGGGCTCACACTATATCACAATCTCTGAGGTGGAAGGGTTCACACTATATCACAATCTCTGAGGTGGAAGGGTTCACACTATATTACAATCTCTGAGGTGGAAGGGTTCACACTATATCACAATCTCTGAGGTGGAAGGGTTCACACTATATCACAATCTCTGAGGTGGAAGGGCTCACACTATATCACAATCTCTGAGGTGGAAGGGTTCACACTATATCACAATCTCTGAGGTGGAAGGGTTCACACTATATTACAATCTCTGAGGTGGAAGGGTTCACACTATATTACAATCTCTGAGGTGGAAGGGTTCACACTATATCACAATCTCTGAGGTGGAAGGGTTCACACTATATCACAATCTCTGAGGTGGAAGGGTTCACACTATATCACAATCTCTGAGGTGGAAGGGCTCACACTATATTACAATCTCTGAGGTGGAAGGGTTCACACTATATCACAATCTCTGAGGTGGAAGGGCTCACACTATATTAAAATCTCTGAGGTGGAAGGGTTCACACTATATCACAATCTCTGAGGTGGAAGGGCTCACACTATATCACAATCTCTGAGGTGGAAGGGTTCACACTATATCACAATCTCTGAGGTGGAAGGGTTCACACTATATCACAATCTCTGAGGTGGAAGGGTTCACACTATATCACAATCTCTGAGGTGGAAGGGTTCACACTATATCACAATCTCTGAGGTGGAAGGGTTCACACTATATCACAATCCCTGAGGTGGAAGGGTTCACACTATATCACAATCTCTGAGGTGGAAGGGTTCACACTATATCACAATCTCTGAGGTGGAAGGGTTCACACTATATCACAATCTCTGAGGTGGAAGGGTTCACACTATATCACAATCTCTGAGGTGGAAGGGCTCACACTATATCACAATCTCTGAGGTGGAAGGGTTCACACTATATCACAATCTCTGAGGTGGAAGGGTTCACACTATATTACAATCTCTGAGGTGGAAGGGTTCACACTATATCACAATCTCTGAGGTGGAAGGGTTCACACTATATCACAATCTCTGAGGTGGAAGGGCTCACACTATATCACAATCTCTGAGGTGGAAGGGTTCACACTATATCACAATCTCTGAGGTGGAAGGGTTCACACTATATTACAATCTCTGAGGTGGAAGGGTTCACACTATATTACAATCTCTGAGGTGGAAGGGTTCACACTATATCACAATCTCTGAGGTGGAAGGGTTCACACTATATCACAATCTCTGAGGTGGAAGGGTTCACACTATATCACAATCTCTGAGGTGGAAGGGCTCACACTATATTACAATCTCTGAGGTGGAAGGGTTCACACTATATCACAATCTCTGAGGTGGAAGGGCTCACACTATATTAAAATCTCTGAGGTGGAAGGGTTCACACTATATCACAATCTCTGAGGTGGAAGGGTTCACACTATATCACAATCTCTGAGGTGGAAGGGTTCACACTATATCACAATCTCTGAGGTGGAAGGGTTCACACTATATCACAATCTCTGAGGTGGAAGGGTTCACACTATATCACAGTCTCTGAGGTGGAAGGGTTCACACTATATCACAATCTCTGAGGTGGAAGGGCTCACACTATATCACAATCTCTGAGGTGGAAGGGCTCACACTATATCACAATCTCTGAGGTGGAAGGGTTCACACTATATCTGTCACGCCCTGGCCTTAGTTATCTTTGTTTTCTTTATTATTTTGGTTAGGTCAGGGTGTGATATGGGTGATGTATGGTTTTTGTCTCATCTAGGGTGTTCGTACTGTCTAGGGGTTTTTGTAGATTTATGGGGTTGTGTTCATTCTAGGTGTTTATGTAAGTCTATGGTTGCCTAGATTGGTTCTCAATCAGAGGCAGGTGTTTATCGTTGTCTCTGATTGGGAACCATATTTAGGCAGCCATGTTCTCTGGGTATTTTGTGGGTGATTGTTTCCTGTTTTAGTCTTTGTGCCACACGGGACTGTTTTGTTGCCAGTTCACTTTATTATTTTGTTTTTGTGTTCATGTTTAGTTTTTCTTATTAAAAACCATGGACACCTACCACGCTGCGTATTGGTCCGATCCTTGTTTCACCTCTTCAGAGGAAGAGGAGGAAATCTGCCGTGACAAATATCACAATCTCTGAGGTGGAAGGGTTCACACTATATTACAATCTCTGAGGTGGAAGGGTTCACACTATATCACAGTCTCTGAGGTGGAAGGGTTCACACTATATTACAATCTCTGAGGTGGAAGGGTTCACACTATATCACAATCTCTGAGGTGGAAGGGTTCACACTATATTACAATCTCTGAGGTGGAAGGGCTCACACTATATTACAATCTCTGAGGTGGAAGGGTTCACACTATATCACAGTCTCTGAGGTGGAAGGGTTCACACTATATTACAATCTCTGAGGTGGAAGGGCTCACACTATATTACAATGTCTGAGGTGGAAGGGTTCACACTATATCACAATCTCTGAGGTGGAAGGGTTCACACTATATCACAATCTCTGAGGTGGAAGGGTTCACACTATATTACAATCTCTGAGGTGGAAGGGCTCACACTATATTACAATCTCTGAGGTGGAAGGGTTCACACTATATCACAGTCTCTGAGGTGGAAGGGTTCACACTATATTACAATCTCTGAGGTGGAAGGGCTCACACTATATTACAATGTCTGAGGTGGAAGGGTTCACACTATATCACAATCTCTGAGGTGGAAGTGTTCACACTATATCACAATCTCTGAGGTGGAAGGGTTCACACTATATCACAATCTCTGAGGTGGAAGGGCTCACACTATATTACAATCTCTGAGGTGGAAGGGTTCACACTATATTACAATCTCTGAGGTGGAAGGGTTCACACTATATCACAATTGCTGAGGTGGAAGGGTTCACACTATATCACAATCTCTGAGGTGTATTCTTTAAGACATTAGTTTTCGCTGGTCAGGATATTTAAAGAGCGACTGACCCTAAAAAGCAACTAATCCCTTTGAAAACGGCCTATGTGGCATTGATGAGTCAAACATTTATTCTAATGTCAAAATATACTACAGTGTAAATAGGATCATTTAGGCCTACCTACAGTGTGTGTGTGTGTGTGTGTGTGTGTGTGTGTGTGTGTGTGTGTGTGTGTATATATATATATATATATATATATATATATATATATATATATATACACAGTGGGGAGAACAAGTATTTGATACACTGCCGATTTTGCAGGTTTTCCTACTTTTTATCATAGGTACACATCAACTGTGAGAGACGGAATCTAAAACAAAAATCCAGAAAATCACATTGTATGATTTTTAAGTAAATAATTTGCATTGTATTGCATGACATAAGTATTTGATCACCTACCAACCGGTAAGAATTCCGTCTCTCACAAACCTGTTAGTTTTTCTTTAAGAAGCCCTCCTGTTCTCCACTCATTACCTGTATTAACTGCACCTGTTTGAACTTGTTACCTGTATAAAAGGCGCCTGTCCACACACTCAATCAAACAGACTCCAACCTCTCCACATTGGCCAAGACCAGGGAGCTGTGTAAGGACATCAGGGCTAAAATTGTAGACCTACACAAGGCTGGGATGGGCTACAGGACAATAGGCAAGCAGCTTGGTGAGAAGGCATTTTAGTGGGCCAAAATCCCTGCTGCAGTATGTGCATATCTGGTCAAGAACTACAGGAAACGTATGATCTCTGTAATTGCAAACAAAGGTTTCTGTACCAAATATTAAGTTCTGCTTTTCTGATGTATCAAATACTTATGCCATGCAATAAAATGCAAATTAATTACTTAAAAATCATACAATGTGATTTTCTGGATTTTTGTTTTAGATTCTGTCTCTCATGTACCCATGATACAAATTACAGACCTCTACATGCTTTGTAAGTAGGAAAACCTGCAAAATTGGCAGTGTATCAAATACTTGTTCTCCCCACTGTATATATATATATATATATATATATATAAACAACTTGTAGTCTCTGCCCAGCCTGGCAAGAGTGGCCAAAATGGTGTTTAGCATCCCTAGTGGCTCTGCAAGTGTAGAGAGGATATTCTCCACTGCTGACCTGCTCTCCAGACACCATCACATTAGCCTGAAGACAAAGACTGGCCAAACGCTTGTTTCTAAAAATGTATTCTAAAAATAAATTCAAAGGCTCTAATAAGTAATTTTTTCTAATAAGTCATTCTGAGTAAGTCACAGCCTATATGTGCAATTTATAGACTATAATGATCAGGGTTGGGGAGTAACATATTACATGTAAGGGATTACAAAAATATGGTCACTGTAATCCGTTACGTTACCAGCTAAAATATTGTAATCAGATTACAGATACTTTTGAAAAACTAGATGATTACTTGGAGGATAACTTTTAAATTCAGAAAGAATGTTGCGGGAAAACAAATCTTTGACACTGTTTTCTCAATGACATTCAAATCAGCATTGAAAAAAGGCGCGAGTTTAAGTTTGTTTCACCTGAGCGTGTCTGACCACAAGTCAGAGACCACTATGATGACACACCAAGTGTGTTTGATGGATTGCAGGGAAAGAGCAGGAACAGGCTTTTGTAGGCTACAGTCCAAGCTATGTCTTCCAATGGTGCAACGTCTGTTGGCATCCAAAGATTATCCAACTTGAATAAACGCTTGGAGGTAAGGATGACAACAGTGGTGTAGCCTACAGAGATACGGATATCACTTATTATTGATATCTACATAGTGCATTGACGTGAATAATACTGCTGCTCTCTCATTTAGCTGTTTGAGCCTTACAGATTGTGGTTGTTGTGGATGGCTGTTCACAAATCTAAACGTCTATTTTAACCATGTAATGGTGGAATTCAAGACGTTTAAGCTGCTTATCATTGTTTGTATTTGCTACATCCATTTTTGGACTTATAAATGATATACATATATATATACATACATATATACACATATATATATATATATATAATATCGGTCAAAAGTTTGGACACACCTAGTCATTCAAGGGTTTTTCTTTATTTTTACTATTTTCTTGTAGCGTCATACCCAAGAAGACCCAATGGTGTAATCGCTGCCAAAGTTGCTTCAACAAAGTACTGATATTTCTGTTTTTTATTTGTAAGAAATTAGCAAAAATGTCTAAAAGACAGTTTTTGCTTTGTCATTATGGGGTATTGCGTGTAGACTGATGAGGGGGAAAAAAACTATTTAATCCATTTTAGAATAAGGCTGTAAGGTAACAAAATGTGGGAAAAGTCAAGGGGTCTGAATAGTTTCCGAAGGCTCTGTATATCCATCCCCGTCTCCAAAGAGCCAACTTCTCTGGTTACCAAAGACGCGCTCCTCCAAACATACTGTAGGCTATTCAAAATGTTCATTTATTTAATGCCATATCAACAGTAGGCCTGGGCTATATCTTGCTTATTGACAAAGTGCCTCTCACATACAATTTACAGGAGGGCACCTAGTATTTTTTGGTGTTGTTGAGAAGTGCGATGCATAAAGGCCTATACTCGTTGAAGCCAATTACCACAATGTTGACTGTCAACACTCCAAACATATTGAACAAACAGTGGATTTATTTTTGTTGTTGTACTGTTGCAGTCACTCGTTACTGTAGCCTATGCCATTTAATAAACTGTAGTGTCAATCCACAATGGACTAGGATGAAAATATTCCATTCCCGCAGTCGAATTGATGACAACGCAAAGACCGTAAATTAACTACAAAGGTTGAGACAAATGCATGCAGTATTAAGCCATGGGACGCGTTGATTGGCCAGTGATTGGCCAGTGAGTGGCCAAACCCTCATCACACCTACAACTTGTTAATTCATCAAAACCCAGGCCTTTCACACTACCGCCAGCTATTGAGCTCATAATATTTCTGACACACCCCTGGACCTATAGCACTACCACCAGCACTTAGATACTATTACATTAGATTTGTTCAAATAGAGCCCTTATGGTGAAATGAGCAGAGAATAAAGGGATGGAGGAAGGATGACAGGAGGAGAGAAAACGATGGGGGGCCCTGAACGACTGCTTCCTTAAGGAGAGTCAGATATCAGGGCTGAGAAAGTCTACCACTGCAGAGAGAGAAATAGAGAGAGAGAACGAGATGGGAGAGGAAGAGGGAGCAAGAGGGAGAGGGGGGAGAGAGAGAGGAAGAGGGAGTGAGAGGTTGATAATGATCAATCAGACACATCATGTATAAGAAACAGATTGCCTTTAATCAAGCATCCAGGTATGCAATATGTTTAGTACTTCTGAACGACAGGCGTGGTATGACTCCTTGTCTACAAGGCTCTTTGAGAACATATTATAGACCAAGAGTGAAAACATAGGCCTATTTTTTAAGAAACATGGATTGTCGTTTTTCTGGGGCCGCGGAAAAAAAGCACAAGGATGACTTAGCGGCCCCAACCAACACTCCCCCAGATATTTTGGGGGAGTGATGGAAAACACATACACACACAAATGCACACGCACACACACACACACAAACACACACGCACACACACACACAAACGCACGCGTGCACACACACACACACACAAACGCACGCACGCACACACACACAAACGCACACACACGCACGCACACACACACACACACACACACACACATACACATACATATACACACAAACGCACACGCACACACACACAAATGCATGCGGGCACACACACACACACAAACGCACGCACGCACACACACACACACACAAACGCACGCACGCACACACAAACACACAAACGCACACACACGCACGCACACACACACACACACACGCACACACACACACACACAAACGCACACACACACACATACACATACACACAAACACGCACGCACACACACACACACACGGCTGTGACGGTCATGGAATTTTGTATGACGGTAATTTGCCAGCCAAAAGCACATTTACTCCTCTCTCCACTCCTGACTGCATGTGCTGCTGTAGAAATTGCCAGGGTTGGAGGTTCCAAGCCTGTTCTATTCATTTTATTTCTATGTGTGCTGCTGAATTGTGGGGGGTGTTGCCAAGGCAACTGAAGACTCCTTTGCTAGAACACCTTGTTTGTTTCAGCAAGGAACAACAAAGTTTCATCACATTGTTAAGAGTCCATGTTACCGCAGTAACGGACTCAACCAGTAACGGACTCAACCAGTAACGGACTCAACCAGTAACGGACTCAACCACACGAATGCCAGGCTGCCCCATCTTCAGTCACTTGTTCCTTCCAAAAACGGTTATGACAGTTATTTTATTTTCATTACGGTCTTCATTCGTAACCGTCGGTTACACGGTTATACAGTAATTGTGCCCGCCCTTCACACACACAAAGAACCTTGCCTTGGCTTTGGTTTTTGATTGGCTGTGACTAATCGTCAACTGCAGCGTCTGCCTGCACACATATGTCGCCATGACAACACATCATTAGGCAAGTTGGAAGTGTCTGAGATAGCATAAAACACCAACACACACACACACACACACACACACACACACACACACACACACACACACACACACACACACACACACACACACACACACACACACACACACACACACACACACACACACACACACACACACACACACACACACACACACAGCATGGTGGCTCTCTCCCAGTGTGCCAGCTCCATGGGCCTCCCTCACAGGGGAAGCTAACTGCAGCACTCCTCAGCTCCTCAGACACAATGATTACTGACACGATAATACTCATATCACAGACCACAACTACTGACTCTACAGCTCTGGGAGTAGAATTAGAGAAGAGAAGAACCATGTGAGAAGAACCATGTGAGAAGAACTGACAGTAGGAATATCTGTATAAAGTGAATGCAGAACTCTGCTTCAAGTGTTTCTTCACTGTATGAAAGACTGAATAACAACAGTTCTCAGTGAACACACAGCTTGTGATGATTCTTCACGGCCAAGACAGTCAGGCTCAGTGAAATGATGAATGAACATTCAGCATGAGCATCATGACTCAAACACATGAGACTAAAAGGCCAATAACAGCAGCACACTTGAGAGTGACACAATAGGCATTAACTGAAGCACACTGCACTGTAACAACAGCACCATAGAAAAGCTACCGTCACTCCTGTGAGACTGAGAAAAAACTGTCTGAAAATACCAGGCAATCCTATTGACAGGCAGAGAGGAGAGGACAGTCAGAGAGCGAGACACTGTATGGACAGAAGCTAGACAGAGACAGATAGATATGCCTGGTTCAGACAGCTGGGTAAATGGGACCTGAAGTACACACTTGAAGAGGGATTAAGAAAGCTTTATCTAAAGTGAGGTGTTAGAATGAGTGTGTGTCTGGGGGAAGACCCGGCTGCTTCAGCTAGGTGTTAGAATGAGTGTGTGTCTGGGGGAAGACCCGGCTGCTTCAGCTAGGTGTTAGAATGAGTGTGTGTCTGGGGGAAGACCCGGCTGCTTCAGCTAGGTGTTAGAATGAGTGTGTGTCTGGGGGAAGACCCGGCTGCTTCAGCTAGGTGTTAGAATGAGTGTGTGTCTGGGGGAAGACCCGGCTGCTTCAGCTAGGTGTTAAGGACAATACAAGCTTCTTTATCTGATACACTGACAGGTGTGAATAGAGAGATGATTTAAACACACATCTCATGGTAAGGGAGGCCTTATGGATGCATGACAATTATGTGCCAAAGATGATATGCTTAAAAGTCACATTGTCATAATATAAGTGCTGAGCAAGACACTGCATAAAAGTCTGCCTCTATACTTTAAGAATTTCAAACAGATGCAGGGACAGCCTGTGTGACAGCATTCTGACTGCAGTGAAAAGAGCTGGCAACAACACAGCCTTCCCCTCTCTCTCTCCTTCTCTCCCCCCTCTCGCTCTTATCAATTTCAATTTTCAATCTCTCTCTCTCTCCTTCTCTCCCTCCTCCCTCTTGCTCTTCTCTATCACTCTCTCCCTCCTCTTGTTCTTCTCTCTCTCCTTTTCTCCCCCTCTCGCTCTTCTCTCTCTGTCTCTCTCCCTCCCACTTCTCGCGCTTTTCTCTCTCTCTCTCTCTCTCTCTCTCTCTCTCTCTCTCTCTCTCTCTCTCTCTCTCTCTCTCTCTCTCTCTCTCTCCTCTCCACCCCCTCTCAATTCAATTCAATGGCTTTATTGGCATGGGAAACATGTGTTAACATTGCCAAAGCAAGTGAGGTAATATAGTAATATATAAAGTGAAATAAACAATACAAATTAACAGTAAACATTACACATACAGAAGTTTCAAAACAATAAAGACATTACAAATGTCATATTATATATATATACAGTGTTTTAACAATGTACAAATGGTTAAAGGACACAAGATAAAATAAATATGGGTTGTATTTACAATGGTGTGTGTTCTTCACTGGTTGCCCTTTTCTCGTGGCAACAGGTCACAAATCTTGCTGCTGTGATGGCACACTGTGGAATTTCACCCAGTAGATATGGGAGTTTATCAAAATTGGATTTGTTTTCGAATTCTTTGTGGATCTGTGTGATCTGAGGGAAATATGTCTCTCTAATATGGTCATACATTGGGCAGGAGGTTAGGAAGTGCAGCTCAGTTTCCACCTCATTTTGTGGGCAGTGAGCACATAGCCTGTCTTCTCTTGAGAGCCATGTCTGCCTACGGCGGCCTTTCTCAATAGCAAGGCTATGCTCACTGAGTCTGTACATAGTCAAAGCTTTCCTTAATTTTGGGTCAGTCACAGTGGTCAGGTATTCTGTGTACTCTCTGTTTAGGGCCAAATAGCATTCTAGTTTGCTCTGTTTTTTTGTTAATTATTTCCAATGTGTCAAGTAATTATCTTTTTGTTTTCTCATGATTTGGTTGGGTCTAATTGTGCTGCTGTCCTCTGTAGGGTCTGTTTGTGTTTGTGAACAGAGCCCCAGGACCAGCTTGCTTAGGGGACTCTTCTCCAGGTTCATCTCTCTGTAGGTGATGGCTTTGTTATGGAAGGTTTGGGAATCGCTTCCTTTTAGGTGGTTATAGAATTTAACGTCTCTTTTCTGGATTTTGATAATTAGTTGGTATCGGCCTAATTCTGCTCTGCATGCATTATTTGGTGTTCTACGTTGTACACGGAGGATATTTTGCAGAATTCTGCGTGCAGAGTCTCAATTTGGTGTTTGTCCCATTTTATGAAGTCTTGGTTGGTGAGCGGACCCCAGACCTCACAACCATAAAGGGCAATGGGCTCTATGACTGATTCAAGTATTTTTAGCCAAATCCTAATTGGTATGTTGAAATTTATGTTCCTTTTGATGGCATAGAATGCCCTTCTTGCCTTGTCTCTCAGATCGTTCACAGCTTTGTGGAAGTTACCTGTGGCGCTGATGTTTAGGCCAAGGTATGTATAGTTTTTTTGTGTGCTCTAGGGCAACAGTGTCTAGATGGAATTTGTATTTGTGGTCCTGGTGACTGGACCTTTTTTGGAACACCATTATTTTGGTCTTACTGAGATTTACTGTCAGGGCCCAGGTCTGACAGGGCCCAGGCCCTCCTTGGTTGGTGACAGAAGCACCAGATCATCAGCAAACAGCAGACATTTGACTTCGGATTCTAGTAGGGTAAGGCCGGGTGCTGCAGACGTTTCTAGTGCCTGCGCCAATTCGTTGATATATATGTTGAAGAGGGTGGGGCTTAAGCTGCATCCCTGTATCACCCCACAACCCTGTGTGAAGAAATGTGTGTGTTTTTTGCCAATTTTAACCGCACACTTGTTGTTTGTGTACATGGATTTTATAATGTCGTATGTTTTACCCCCAACACCACTTTCCATCAGTTTGTATAGCAGACCCTCATGCCAAATTGAGTCGAAGGCTTTTTCGAAATCAACAAAGCATGAGAAGACTTTGCCTTTGTTTTGGTTTGTTTGGTTGTCAATTAGGGTGTGCAGGGTGAATACATGGTCTGTTGTACGGTAATTTGGTAAAAAGCCAATTTGACATTTGCTCAGCTCGGTTATTTTGTATTGTTTTTCATTTCCTGTCTCTCTCACCCCTCTTTCTCACCCCTCTTTCTCTCTGTTTTATGCTCTCTCTCTCTCTCTCTCTCTCTCTCCCCTCCCTCTCTCACCCCTCTCTCTCTCTGTCTCTCCCCCTCCCGCTCTCTCTCACCCCTCTTTCTCTCTGTTTTACGCTCTCTCTCTGTCTCTCCCCCTCCCTCTCTCATCCCTCTCTCTCTCTGTCTCTCCCCCTCCCTCTCTCTCTCACCCCTCTTTCTCTCTGTTTTACGCTCTCTCCTCTCTCTGTCTCTCCCCCTCCCTCTCTCTCTCACCCCCCTCTTTCTCTCTGTTTTACGCTCTCTCTCTCTGTCTCTTCCCCCTCTCTCTCTCTCACCCCTCTTTCTCTCTGTTTTACGCTCTCTCTCTCTCCCCCTCCCTCTCTCTCACCCCCTCTTTCTCTCTGTTTAACGCTCTCTCTCTGTCTCTCCCCCCTCTCTCTCTCACCCCCCTCTCTCTCTCTGTCTCTCCCCTCCCTCTTTCTCTCTGTTTTACCCTCTCTCTCTGTCCTCTCCCCCTCCCTCTCTCTCACCCCTCTTTCTCTCTTTTTACGCTCTCTCTCTCCTCCCCCTCCCCTCCTCATCCCTCTTTCTCTCTGTTTTACGCTCTCTCTCTCCCCCTGCTCTCTCCGACCCCTGCTCTCTCTCTCTTGTCTCTCCCTCCCTCTCTCTCACCCCTTTTCTCTCTGTTTTACGTTCTCTCTCTCCCTCTCTCCCCCTCCCTCTCACCCTCTCTTTCTCTCTGTTTTAACGCTCTCTCTCTCTCCCCCCTCCCTCTCACCCCTCTTTCTCTCTGTTTTTAACGCTCTCTCTCTCTCCCCCTCCTCTCACCCCTCTCTCTTCTCTCTGTTTTAACGCTCTCTCTCTCTCCCCCTCCCTCTCTCTCACCCCTCTTTTCTCTGTTTACGCTCTCTCTCTGTCTCTCTCCCCTCCCTCTCTCACCCTCTCTCTCTCGTCTGTCTCTCCCCCTCCCTCTTTCTCTCTGTTTTACGCTCTCTCTCTGTCTCTCCCCCTCCCTCTCTCTCACCCCTCTTTCTCTCTGTTTTACGCTCTCTCTCTCTCCCCTCCCTCTTACCCCTCTTTCTCTCTGTTTTACGCTCTCTCTCTCTCCCCCTCTCTCTCACCCCTCTCTCTCTCTCTGTCTCTCCCCCTCCCTCTCTCTCACCCCTCTTTCTCTCTGTTTTACGCTCTCTCTCTCTCTCCCCCTCCCTCTCACCCCTCTTTCTCTCTGTTTTACGCTCTCTCTCTCTCCCCCTCACCCCTCTCTCTCTCTGTCTCTCCCCCCTCCCTCTCTCTCTCACCCCTCTTTCTCTCTGTTTTACACTCTCTCTCTCTCTCTCTCTCTCTCTCGGTCTCTCCCCCTCCCTCTCTCTCTCACCCCTCTTTCTCTCTGTTTTATGCTCTCTCTCTCTCTCCCCCTCCCTCTCTCTCACCCCTCTTTCTCTCTGTTTTACGCTCTCTCTCTGTCTCTCCCCCTCGCTCTCCTCTCCTCTGTCTCTCCCCCTCCCTCTCACCCTCTCTCTCTCTGTTTTATGCTCTCTCTCTGTCTCTCCCCCTCCTCCTCACGCCTCTCTCTCTGCTGTCTCTCCCCCCTCCCTCTCTCTCCTGTCTCTCCCCCTCCCTCTCTCTCTCTCTGTCTCTCACCCTCCTCTCTCACCCCTCTCTCTCTCTCTGTCTCTCCCCCTCCTCTCACCCCTCCCTCTCTCTCTCTGTTTTAATGCTCTCTCTCTGTCTCTCCCCTCCCTCTCTCACCCTTCTCTCTCTCTGTCTCTCCCCCTCCCTCTCTCTCTCTGTCTCTCCCCTCCCTCTCTCACCCTCTCTCTCTCTCCCCCTCCCTCTCTCTCACCCTCTTTTCCTCTCTGTTTTACCGCTCTCTCTCTGTCCTCTCCCGCCCCTCTCTCAACCCCTCTCTCTCTCTCTGTCTCTCCCCCCTCCCTCTTTCTCTCTGTTTTAACGCTCTCTCTCTGTCTCTCCCCCTCCCCTCTCCTCACCCCTCTTTCTCTATGTTTTAACGCTCTCCTCTCTCTCCCCCTCCCTCTCCATCCCTCTTTCTCTCTGTTTACGCTCTCTCTCTCTCCCCCTCTCTCTCACCCCCCTCTCTCTCTCTGTCTCTCCCCCCTCCCTCTCTCTCACCCCTCTTGTCTCTCTGTGTTTACGCTCTCTCTCTCTCCCCCTCCCTCTCACCCCTCTTTCTCTCTGTTTTACGCTCTCTCTCTCTCCCCTCCCTCTCACCCCTCTTTCTCTCTGTTTTACGCTCTCTCTCTCTCCCCCTCCCTCTCACCCCTCTCTCTCTCTCTGTTTTACGCGCTCTCTCTCTCCCCCTCCCTCTCTCTCACCCCTCTTTCTCTCTGTTTTACGCTCTCTCTCTGTCTCTCCCCCTCCCTCATCTCACCCTCTCTCTCTCTCTGTCTCTCCCCCTCCCTCTCTCTCTCTGTTTTACGCTCTCTTCTCTGTCTCTCTCCCCCTCCCTCTTCTCTCACCCCTCTTTCTCTCTGTTTTACGCTCTCTTCTCTCTCCCCTCCCTCTCACCCCTCTTTCTCTCTGTTTTACGCTCTCTCTCTCTCCCCCCTCCCTCTCACCCCCTCTTTCTCTCTGTTTTACGCTCTCTCTCTCTCCCCCTCCCTCTCACCCCTCTCCTCTCTCTCTCTGTTTTAACCGCTCTCTCTCTCTCCCC